>NC_045434.1:26791015-26837288 GCF_002776525.5 Piliocolobus tephrosceles | reverse complement strand
GAAGGAAGGAAGGAAGGAAGGAAGGAAGGAAGGAAGGAAGGAAGGAAAGAGAAGAAAAGAGAGAGAGAGGAAGGAAGGAGTGGAGGTTGAAGTCTTCCACTTCTCCGATTCACTTATTAAAGATTAGGCTCACATAAAAATTGTGGCAGGAGTCATTCGAGACTGGAGGGTGAGATAAAGATTTCCAGGCAAGGCTATATTTATCTATAACTTGCATTATCCAAGCATTTTTTTCTTTCCTGGAGAACACTTTTCTTTTAAGGAATTGTGGTATGCCTGCTTTTTAACTCAGCAAATGATTGAGCTACTCTCATACATGGTAAAGTTCTGTTAGACTCAATGAAAAATAAAATGTTATTTTCTTGCTGAGACAATGACACTAACTTGCCAATTATCCCAGCATCATTTGTTGAAAAGGGTGTCCTTTCCCCATTTTATGTTTTCATTTGCTGTGTCAAAGATCAGTTGGCTATAAGTATTTGGGTTTATTTCTGGGTTCTTAATTCTGTTCCCTTGGTCCATGTGCCTATTTTTATACCAGTACCATGCTGTTTTGGTGATTATGGCCTTGTGTGATGCCTTCAGATTTGTTATTTTTACTTAGTTTTGCCTTGGCTATGTGGACTCTTTTTTGGTTCTATTATATGATCTATCTTGGAGAATGTTCCATGAGCTGATGAATAGAATGTATATTCTGCAGTTGTTGGGTATAGTTTAAATCCATTGTTTCTTTGTTGACTTTCTGTCTTGATGATCTGTCTAGTGCTGTCAGTGGAGTTTTCCTAGGATAAATTTTCCCCACCTGGAGTATCCCCTCTCCCATCTCTAGAGACAGAGATCACATTTTATTGGTAAAATTATACAAAAAAATGGAAAAGTAACACACATTAGTCAAAGACTATACTGCTCTTACCACCCTCAGTCATTAGGAACCATAGAAAATGCCAACAGCATTCTTAAGACCAAACTGGCTAAACTATCTGAAAAATTGGACTTGCCGTGGCCATAAGTGCTTCCCATTACTCTTATGACTCTTACATCTTCACCTCCACATAAGGTATTCACTTCTGAAATTCTCATGGGAAGACCCATAAAGATGCCATGTGCATCTCAGCTAGTGTGGGGCTCTAACTTGACTTAACCCGGCATCTTTAGATACATCAAGGATCAATAAAAAATATATACTCAATCCTATAACCAACAATTCAAGGCTTCCCTCCCTTTATAACTTCCTGGTTGTCCCTTTATAAGTAAGCAATCTGGTTTTCTAAAAACACTACCATCAGAAAACTAATCTTGAGCCCAGAAAGAAGTGACCTTATACTGTTTTATTCATTGCTAACATTGCTATCAAATTACAGGGTGTTCAACATTGGGTTCATGTTTCACAACTAAAGAAATAAAAAAGCTATTTGGACTAGAAAAGTTTTCCAACTGGAGACCACAAACTGAGGTTCTACTGAGAGCCTCCAGAAGCGAATGTAGATTTTTGAGAGGATAAAAGAATGCCTTTTCTTTACTTGAACAAGAGGAAGGACTGACAAGACACCATCCCACTTGACCAAACTTTAATAGGCACCTCTGAATCTTCTACTCAATGATGTCCAAATCTTGGCTTCTCTCTCTGTCTCTGTAGAGTCCAGTTTCAGCAAAAATGTTGTTACATTAGGGTAGAGAGAATCCTTACCCTCAGTATCTGGTTGCCTTCAATATCTGACCAAATTTTGCATTCTCCACCTTCAGGATCTTATCACAGTGGCCTGTCTCCAGCAAGAATCCTATCAAGTCAGTTGAGCCAGAATCTCCTCTTACCCTTGATGTTTCCTTCAAAGTAATTTTCCATGCACTGCTTCACACCCTGCTTCTTAGCTATAAATTCCCACTTGCCCAGCTGTATTTGGAATTGAGCCGAGTTCTATACTCCAGTCTCTTTTTCCCTATTGCAATAGTCTTGAACCAAAATCTGATTTTACCACTTTAACTACTGTAGGCTCTGATTTTTCTTTGACAGTAGTTTGTCTCCAGGATCTTCAGGGATGAACTTCTGCCTTGGCTAAAACCTACTGACATTTTTATTAATGACCTTAAGAAGATATAGACCAAAGATTTCTATAATTGGTAGCTAAAACAAGGCTGAAACAAAAGTAATATGTTGATAGTTGAATCGGGATGACCCCAACCTACTACCCAGAATGACAGATTTAGAAGGCTAAAATAATAAGCCAAACTTAGCAAAATTAAATTTATGATAAAATCATCAAAATACATCCCTGGACCGAGCGCGGTGGCTTATGCCTACAATCCTAGCACTTTGGGAGGCCGAAGCGGGCGGATCACAAGGTCAGGAACTCGAGACCAGCCTGGCCAACATAGTGAAATCCCATCTCTACTAAAAATACAAAAATTTACTGGGCATGGTGGCAGGCACCTGTAGTCCCAGCACTCGGGTGGCTGAGTCAGAAGAATCACTTGAACCCGGGAGGCAGAGGTTGCAGGGAGCCAAGATCGTGCCACTGCACTCCAGCTTGGGCCACAGAGAGAGACTTCATCTCAAAAAGAAAAAATAAAATAAAAATAAAAAACAAAGTATATTCCCATGTGTAGGTTTTGGTAAAAAAATCATTGTCAAGAATACAAATGGGTAATACTTGCTTAATAAACTTAATGTGCATTTGTGACAAAGTGGGCATTTAAGTAGATTTTCAGCTTAAAATGAAAGAGCAGTATGAAAAATAGTGCAAACAGGATTTACCAACAGGCTCACACAGACCACCAGGCCTCACTTCACCCTACACGGGTCCAACTACACAGAAAGTGTTTGCCTGTTTCTTTATCCATTTTTTTTTTTTTTTAATTTCCAATACCTGTTATTCTGTCATTATTTATTGTATTCTAGAAAGCTGCCTGTAGAATGGAAAAAATAATTAAAAATCTGTAATACTACCCATAAAGTAGCAAGAAAGTCTTATTTTAGCTACCAAAAAAAAAAAAAAAAAAAAGTTAGATTTTATATCTTAAATTATTTCCATGAGGCTCTTCTGTGGGAGTGGGAAAAAAAATACCTTTAATTGTGCAAGCTGCCCCAGGCATGGGAAACCAGACACAAAATGGTTGAGATGGCCAAAGGTTGTCACTGGGGACTAGGGATTAGAACCTGGTCAAAGCAGCAAATAAAAAAAATTTAAAAAGCTCTTAAAAGAACCTGACAAGGGAAGCTTAAATCTTATTTTAAAGGGTTGGGTTGTACTAGGCCTTGAAAAATTCAATCCTCTGGAGGACTATATCTCACTAAGAAAGCTCCATGTAAGTTTATCATGTATCCAACACCTAGACATTGGGCCTTGGAGACCACTAGGATAATATTTCCTCTGGATTAGCACTAAAGCTTGGAAGTGACATTTGTACGAGGCATACTTTAAACTCTAGGGCTTTTCCGATTATAAAATGATAATTCTGAGGGGAAAAAAATGCTTACTGCAGAGGGAAGTTGTCATGATTTATGTCTTGGACAATCTTCTTTTTTCACACAGAACAACTTATCAGGCCAAGTATGTTTTGTGTTTCCTTTTGTTCTTAACCACAATTGTCTTTTGATTGATATCAGGGTTGAGTATATTTGTTTTAGTGTGTTTTTATTTTTCCTGTTCAATCATGTCCAAATGAATGATTGTGTAAACTTTTGTCACTAGTGACATCAGCAACTAAGTTGCACACATAGCACAGAAACATTACTAGGAAATGCCCACCTTAGGCAAGGGTAACCTCTGCAACTTCACTGACTCGTCCTTCTCTGCAGAGGCCCAATGGGCCACTCAAGCTCTGGCTGTCAGGCTCTGGCTCACTGATGAAAGCCAGACAATAATGAAGTGAGGCTGAAAAGCTGTCCCTCATTTACTCTTGGTGCATCTATCAAGATCTCTGGATCATTATGACATCTCCTATCATTCCAGTCATAAAGGGTGCTTCAAATGAATTAAATATCTAGTGACAGCCAAACTCATAAACTATTTGACTCCCTTGGGTCATTTTTTTCAGGCTGATTTTAATAGTACTTTGGCAGGCATGTATGTTTTGTGCAGTTGTGAACGTTGGCTGGTTTAGGGGACATAATTTAAAATAGCTCATCTCTATATTTGCATTTATACACATCTATTCAGGGTGTCTGGAGAATAAGCATGACAGACTTACATTTGAAGCCAAATGAAGCCTACTAACTTTTGTTCAACTTCATAACTATAGGCTGGATTACTAAGTGACTCATCTCTTTTACAAATCCATGAAACCTGCCAGTAGCCGGACTGGGTAACAGATTGTGGCTGGATCACAGCAAATCCATCACTTCTGATAGCAAAGCAACTAAATTTGCTGACTAGGCCAGCAGAATGATCATTATACAGAGAATTCATTCCTCTCAAAACTAAAATGGATCTTGAAACCAAGTGTCATAAGCCAAATATCAGAAGACAATAAATTTTTTTACACCTCTACATATGCTCTGGAATAAAGACAAGAAATCTAGTGTGAAAAAAAATTCCTGGCTTCATTTTGCTCATCCACTGTGGCCTCATCCTGCTTTTCATTTTGTCATCACTCATTTCTTATTCCCATCCTCATCTCGTACACTTCTTTTACCTAGACCTTGTAAGTTTTTATTGAGGCCTGAAAGTCATAGTCAGTTCTTGAGTTGCATGAAAGTTCTGCACACTCGGAGCAGTTTTATGAAATTTTACAAAAGTTTATATACATTTTTAGAATGTATATGGAATGTAAAAGGACAGACACATTTTTAGAAATCAGTGAAAATTGCTGGTTCTTAGAGTTGTAAAAGTCTGAAACTACATTTCAAGTCAGCATTAACCAATGTGACACCAGAATAATATAAGATTAATATTCTGCTTTGATGATTGAAATAAAAATTCCATATTTGAAGAACCACATAAGGCAGTTGTTAAGAACAAGAAGAAGACCAATAGAAGAGTGGGTATGTAAATCAGCTAGGACTTTATAGAATTTAGTGCATAGCATCTGAGGGAGAGAGGGTCAACCCTAAAGCTTAGTACACTAACGAGGGGAATTATGCAATTATGCTTGAATTAGATATAATATATAATGAAAGTTGATGCCTAAACAGACTACTTTACACCTGTGAATTTATTTTAAAATAGTTTTTTCTGTTATCACCCATGATCCAGACACTGCACTAGACAACAGAGACCATATCGAGAAAAAATCTAGTCTCATTCCCTTATTCTCATGAAGCATACAGTCTAGTGGGAGCATTAGAAATTAGCCAGATAACACATATATGTGTAAGCATGTGTCTCTACAGTAAGTACTAAGGAGTGGAGGTGCATAATGCTGAGAGAGCCTATCAAAGGTGGATGGAATTTAGTTGAAGAAAACTGCCCTGAGAAATTGACCCTTGAGCTGAGATCTGAGAAATATGCAGGAATTAACTAGAAGCATAACTGAAGTGAAAAAGGCTACTCCTCCATTACATATAATAGTGTTGCTGTTTTGTAAAGAGGTAATTCATTGACTTAATGGCAGTTAATACTAGGATGAAAAGATGCTAGAGAAAGCAGTAAGAATGGACAATGCCTTTTTCTTTTCATCTTTGCTCCGCAAGAAATCAAAGGGCGTGGCTCAAGCCTCTTGCTGGACTCTATTTCCAGGCTCTCCCCCACTTCTTGCATTCCCTCCCCTTTTAGAATGTGGCTTTGCTCCTGTAGTCAATGAAGAGAGAGAGAGAGAGTATTCCAAGAAGAGAGAATAGTTTATGCAAAAACTCTATGGCTCAGGCAAGAAGCAATCCATGCAGGGCTTTATAGGCCATATCACAGAATTCTGTCTTAATCCTAGAAACATAGAAAGCCACTTGGGCTATCTTAAGCAGAGTGGAGGAGGGGTGGAGATGGGGCTGACATCACCAGGTTAACATCTCGGAAGTATTGTTCTATCTACGTTGTGGAAAACAGATGGAGGCAGTAAAATGATGAAAAGTTTGATTGTGCAAGTAACCTTTGCACTAGAAATATTACTAAAATAAAGTTTCTCTGTCATATTACATGGAAGAAGAATATAATAATCACTTTTCAGTTTATTCATTCAAACATATATTGTGCACTGTATTGTGCTTTTGGCACTAGGGCAATATTCATGACAAAATAGACAAAAATCTCTGCCCTTTTAGAGTTTAAATAATAGACAAGGTATAAACATAAACAATACAGTTAGTTAAAAGCTTAGTGCTATATAAAAAGAAAAAACAAATCAGGATACAGGGAAATTGGAATGCGAAGAGAAGATGGCATGCCATTCTAAACAGGATAATCAAAATAGTCCTCTTGAGAAGGTACTTTTTTTTTTGGCATGACTAGTCTTTATTTAAAAAAATTTTTTTTATTATACTTTATGTTCTCGGGTACATGTGCACAACATGCAGGTTTGTTACATATGTATACATGTGCCATGTTGGTGTGCTGCACCCATTAATTCGTCATTTACATTAGATGTATCTCCTAAGGCTATCCCTCCTCCATCCCCCCACCCCATGACAGGCCCTGGTGTGTGATGTTCCCCTTCCTGTGTCCAAGTGTTCTCATTGTTCAATTCCCACCTATAAGTGAGAACGTGCGGTGTTTGGTTTTCTGTTCTTGCGATAGTTTGCTGAGAATGATGGTTTCCAGCTGCATCAATGTCCCTACAAAGGACATGAACTCATCCTTTTTTATGGCTGCATAGTATTCCATGGTATATATGTGCCACATTTTCTTAATCTAGTCTGTCATTGATGGACATTTGGGTTGGTTCCAAGTCTTTGCTATTGTGAATAGTGCCACAATAAACATACATGTGCATGTGTCTTTATAGCAGCATGATTTATAATCCTTTGGGTATATATCCAGTAATGGGATGACTGGGTCAAATGGTATTTCTAGTTCTAGATCCTTGAGGAATCGCCACACTGTCTTCCACAATGGTTGAACTAGTTTACAGTTCCACCAAGAGTGTAAAAGTGTTCCTATTTCTCCACATCCTCTCCAGCACCTGTTGTTTCCTGACTTTTTAATGATTGCCATTCTAACTGGTGTGAGATGGTATCTCATTGTGGTTTTGATTTGCATTTCTCTGATGGCCAGTGATGATGAGCATTTTTTTCATGTGTCTGTTGGCTGCATAAATGTCTTCTTTTGAGAAGTGTCTGTTCATATCCTTTGCCCACTTTTTGATGGGGTTGTTTGTTTTTTTCTTGTAAATTTGTTTGAATTCTTTGTAGGTTCTGGATATTAGCCCTTTGATGAGTAGATTGCAAAAATTTTCTCCCATTCTGTAGGTTGCCTGTTCACTCTGATGGTAGTTTCTTTTGCCATGCAGAAGCTCTTTAGTTTAATTAGATCCCATTTGTCAATTTTGGCTTTTGTTGCCATTGCTTTTGGTGTTTTAGACATGAAGTCCTTGCCCATGCCGATGTCCTGAATGGTATTGCCTTTTCTTCTAGGGTTTTTATGGTTTTAGGTCTAACATTTAAGTCTCTAATCCATATTGAATTAATTTTTGTATAAGGTGTAAGGAAGGGATCCAGTTTCAGCTTTCTGCATATGGCTAGCCAGTTTTCCCAGCACCATTTATTAAATAGGGGATCCTTTCCCCATTTGCTGTTTTTTTCAGGTTTGTCAAAGATCAGATGGCTGTAGATGTGTGGTATTATTTCTGAGGGCTCTGTTCTGTTCCGTTGGTGTATATATCTGTTTTGGTACCAGTACCATACTGTTTTGGTTACTGTAGCCTTGTAGTATAGTTTGAAGTCAGTTAGCATGATGCCTCCAGCTTTGTTCTTTTGGTTTAGGATTGTCTTGGCAATGTGGGCTCTTTTTTGGCAGAACTGAAGGAGATAGAGACACAAAAACAATCATTCAAAAAAAACACAATAAATTCAGCAGCTGGTTTTTTGAAACGTTCAACAAAACTGATAGACCACTAGCAAGATTAATAAAGAAGAAAAGAGAGAAGAATCAAATAGACGCATAAAAAATGATAAAAGGGATATCACCACTGATCCCATAGAAATACAAACTACCACCAGGGAATACTGTAAACACCTCTATGCAAATAAACTAGAAAATCTAGAAGAAATGGGTAAATTCCTGGACCCATACACTCTCCCAAGACTAAACCAGGAAGAAGTTGAATCCCTGAATAGACCAATAACAAGCTCTGAAATTGAGGCAATAATTAATAGCCGACCAACCAAAAAAAGTCCAGGACCAGAAAGATTCACGGTCAAATTCTACCAGAGGTAAAAAGAGGAGCTCGTACCATTCCTTCTGAAACTATTCCAATCAATAGAAAAAGAGGGAATCCTCCCTAACTCATTTTATGAGGCCAGCATCATCCTGATACCAAAACCTGGCAGAGATACAACAGAAAAAGAGAATTTTAGACCAATATCCCTGATGAACATCGATGCAAAAATCCTCAATAAAATACTGGCGGCTGGTGCCAAGATGGCCGAATAGGAACAGCTCTAGCCTCCAGCTCCCAGCATGAGTGATACAGAAGACGGGTGATTTCTGCATTTCCAGCTGAGGTACCAGGTTCATCTCACTGGGGTGTGTCAGACAGTGTGTGCAGGGCAGTGGGTGCAGGATGGTGGATGCAGCCCAGCGAGTGAGAGCCGAAGCAGGGTGAGGCATCCCTCACCTGGGAAGCACAAGGGGGAAGAGAATTCCCTCTCCTAGCCAAGGGAATTCTACAACACCTGGAAAATCGGGTCACTCCCACCCTAATACTGCACTTTACCAAGGGTCTTAGCAAATGGCACACCAGGAGATTATATCCTACGCCTGGTTCGGAGGGTCCCACACTCACGGAGCCTCCCTCATTGCTAGTACACCAGTCTGAGATCTAATTGCAAGGCGGCAGCGAGGCTGGGGGAGGGGTGCCTGCCATTGCTGAGGCTTGAGTAGGTAAACAAAGCTGCAGGGAAGCTTGAACTGGATGGAGCCCACCACAGCTCAAGGAGGTCTGCCTGCCTCTGTAGATGCCACCTCTGTGGACAGGGCATAGCCAAACGAAAGGCAGCAGAAACCTCTGCAGATGTAAATGTCCCTGTCTGACAGCTTTGAAGAGAGTACTGGTTCTCCCAGCACAGAGTTTGAGATCTGAGAACGGATAGACTGCCTGCTCAAGTGGGTCCCTGACCCCCGAGTAGCCTAACTGGGAGACATTCCCCACTAGTAGCAGATCAACACCTCACACCTCACATGGCAGGGTACACCTCTGAGATGAAGCTTCCAGTGAAACAATCAGACAGCAACATTTGCTGTTCAGCAATATTCACTCTTCTGCAGCCTCCGCTGCTGATACCCAGGCAAACAGGGTCAGGAGTGGACCTCAAGCAAACTCCAACAGACCTGCAGCTGAGGGTCCTGACTGTTAGAAGGAAAACTAACAAACAGAAGGGACATCCACACCAAAACCCCATCTGTACATCACTATCATCAAAGACCAAAGGTAGATAAAACCACAAAGATGGGGAAAAAGCAGTGCAGAAAAGCTGAAAATTCTAAAAATCAGAGCGCCTTTCCCCCTCCAAAGGAACACAGCTCCTCGCCAGCAATGGAACAAAGCTGGACGGAGAATGACTTTGACGAGTTGAGAGAAGAAGGCTTCAGACCATCAAACTTCTCCGAGCTCAAGGAGGAACTACGAACCCAGCACAAAGAAACTAAAAACCTTGAAAAAAGATTTGATGAATGGCTAACTAGAATAACCAATGTAGACAAGTCCTTAAATGACCTGATAGAGATGAAAACCATGACACGAGAACTACATGACAAATGCACAAGCTTCAATAACTGACTCGATCAACTGGAAGAAAGGGTATCAGTGATTGAAGATCAAATGAATGAAATGAAGCGAGAAGAGAAGTTTAGAGAAAAAAGAGTAAAAAGAAATGAATAAAGCCTGCAAGAAATATGGGACTATGTGAAAAGACTAAATCTACATCTGACTGGTGTACCTGAGAAGGTATGTTTTAAGCAAAGATTTGAAAGAAGTGAAGATGTTCATCTTCGAGATGTCTGGGTGAGGAGCCTTCTGATCGAGGAGCAGTCAGTGCCAACTGTCAAAGGTGTTGGCATATTGCACGTGTTCATGGAACAGCTGGGAGGCCAGTGTGCCTACAGCAGAGTAAACATGGGGGAGGAATAGAGATGATACCAGAGAAGTAACAGGGCTCACAGCATGTGAGGCCTTTAAGGCCATTGTAAGGGCATGAGAGGAACCATAATCGAGATGGGGAGTCATTGTGAGGTTTGACATGATCTGATTTCTTTTTCAAATTTCTTTTTCAAAGAGTTCACCCTGCTGCTGTGTTAAGAATGGCCGATAGTAAGGCACGAGTGACAGCAGGAAATTAGGAGGTTTCTGCAGTAATGCATGTGAGAATGACAATTCAGATCATTAGCACTTAAATGATAGCAGTGGCAGCTAGAAGACAATAGAGAAAATTTTTCAAAATTCTGAGAAAAAAATGATTTCACTACTAAAATGCTAACACTCAGCCAAACAATCAATTGTAGAGTATGAGAAAAATAAATGGCATGTTTCAAAATGAGCAAGGCCTGAAAAATTACCTCCTGTGCACCATTTCAGAGGAAAATTCTGAAGAATGTGCTACACAAAAAAGAGAGTGTAAACCAAGAGGAAGATTAATGAGAGTGTAAATTCCAAATAAGACAAAATACCTACAATTTTGTTTCAGTAAAGTACACAACAGGGTCATAGATTATTTTTCATTCATAATCCTTTTCTAGCTCAACAAACCAACCTCAGAAAAATACATCCATTTGAATTTTATTGTCAGTGCAACAAATTATTAAGACAACCAGTCTGATTTGCAAATTTTTGAAGTAAGCTATTATATTTTGTAGGTCATAGCAACAAATTCTAATGAGTAGGTGTCCAAAAGATTTCCTTGTACAAATAATGCTTCTAAGAACACTTTTAAGCAAAGAACATATTAGGTAAATATATCTTTACACAAATCTTAAGCCTGGACAGGAGAATAAAACTGAAACTCTTCTAAACTTTTTCAAATCACTTTTCAGAAAGTTTTATGATGCAGAAGACTATCTGCTTTATGCAGCTGTAAGAAATGAGAAAATATTTTCCCTCTTCATTTTTCTCAGATTTCTTTCACCAGCTCTTAGGAAGGCCTGAAATGTTTAAGGCTGAGTATTGGAATTCCATTAGTCAGCACTGAGAAAGAAAGAAAAAAAAATAGTAGACACTTGAATCCCAAAGCTTATACTATGAAAATTCAAGGGTGGAATGTGATTATTTTAAAATGGACTATGGCACATGTAGTATTTTGAATCTACAGGATCCAGGAAAATAGGGAATGCATCTTAAAAATATTTAAAATCCTCAGGATGTTAGTGAAAAGAAATCTCCATAATGGCAGCATGCAGCATTTCTAGAAAATCACCAATCCAGCAAAAGGATGGTGGTTTCTAAGAAGGGCTATATAGATAACCTGATATTTTGAATATAGTAGGGAGAGATTAGCAGAGTGGAAAATGTATCTGTGATAAATAAATAGAAAATTAAGGAACCAAAAAGGAAGTATTCATTGATTCTTGGAAAAACCAAAAGTTATAAAGAATAAAAAATGTTATTTTTATAACTACATGGCACAGCTATAAATAGTTCATATAATCAATATTACAAATATCAATATGAATTTAACAAAAATTGTGATATAACATCTTGAAAAAATGGGAGAAGTGATGTGGGGATAGCAGGCAGGGGTGTAAGAAACTTAAATCTTCATTATTCTTACCAAGATGTCAATAGAACCTAAAACTACATCTTGTCAACATCTGCTGACAAGAATATCAATAGAACTTAAAACCGAAAAATATCCAGAAATAGCCATAGAAACCTATTTAGAAATAAGCAGGTAAATGCAGAAAAATAAAACAGGTAAAAGAGTTGCCTGTGGAGAGCAGGAATCAGAAATGGGATGGGTGGCAGGGAACCAATGAACCTTTAATCACCCTTTTCTCTACCATTGGAATCTGTCTGATCTCAGGGTGTAAGACAGTAGAAGCAAAATAAGGGCTGTACGGAGGCAACTATACACTTTGCCATTGTTAACAAAAATAGGACTGGAAAGGAAATTAGTAGAGTAGTACAAGCAGGCACTTAAAGGCCTTACTTCTATTCCTTTTCCATGAAGCTTCATGGAAATAGGCAGGTAAGGAGCAGGCAATGCTACTTCCAGGTGTAGCCAACTATTTTGGGCTCCAAGGCATTCTTAGTCTTACTGGTGACCTACGTCTTTGACTCTGCACAGTCCTTGGCTGAAACCTGAATCAATAGACTTTTTCACTCTCCTTGATGTTGACCTATGGAGTTCCTGATCTCAGCTAAATAATTCACCTCAGTTGTCCTGTGTTCTGATTTTCTGTGGTCCTTTCCTTGCCTTAACAACTTGACTCTTATCTTTAATGTTCCTAACTTTGGCCTGGAAACTTGATCTGATTCTCTGCATTCTTGATTTTCTTCCAGTTTGCTGCATCTGTTACCTATATCACAGGCCAGCCTGGTAACCTAACCTTGATCTTTGGTTGCCCCATTTGATTGAAGGTTTGGTTTAGCACTCATGATACTATTTCTGATTGATGCTGCCATATGGTCCAATCTTTTCTCCTGACGGTAGTGTTACTTTGCCAGTATTGGCAAGTTACTGCTTAAAAGTGGTAGTAGCCAAATTGTGTTTATGCAGCTAAACTATGAGACTGGACAAATTAGATCAGGCACTGGTGATAAAGCAATTAACATACGCTCTTGGCGTAAAAAAGTCACAATTGGATACCCTTAGACCCAAATAGAACCCCTCCTCGATTCCTTACACCCCTACTCCACAGTCAATAAAGAGATTTTCAGAGAAGAAAAGGAGTCCAAAGGAAGGGTTGGAAAGGTCATATAGAGACTTCAACTTGCAGAGGAGTTTCCTGAGTTTACCTTAGAGTTAGAAAGCATAACTCTCAGAACTCCCTCTGTGCCTGTAAACCTAACTTCATGTTGGAATTTTATAAACAAAGAATATTCAGGCCTCCGGATAGTTTCACAGCCTCTTTATATATCAGCACCATCACAAAGTGGATGAAATCATTCTTGTCTGATCAAATTTCAATAGATTAATATTGACATACTCATATTTTACTTTAAGGAAACTTTGGCCAGGCACAGTGGCTCACGCCTGTAATCCCAGCACTTTGGGAGGCCGAGTGGAGCAGATCACAAGGTCAGGAGATCGAGACCATCCTGGCTAACACGGTGAAACCCCCTCTCTACTAAAAATACAAAAAAATTAGCCAGGAGTGGTGGCAGGCACCTATAATCCCAGCTACTTGGGAGGCTGAGGCAGGAGAATGGCCTGAACCTGGGAGGCGGAGCTTGCAGTGAGCCGAGATCGCGCCACTGCACTCCAGCCTGGGCAATAGAGCAAGACTCCGTCTCAAAAATAAAAAGGATCCTTTGTTGGCTCCCTCTGCCCCATTTTGTTCAATAATCTTTAAATAAATGAGTTAAGAAAGATCAAGAAAAAAAAAGAAGTATGAAAAGAAGCATTTAATAATACACTGGATGCAGGGGAAGGAGACATGCATAATTGCCTGTTCCTCTTTAGACAGCCCTTCCCCTTCCTTCTTGAGAAAACAACAAGGAAGGGACCAAAAAGAAGTAAACACAATAGTAACTACTTATTAAATATACAGTAGGTCTTTATACGTATTAATTCAATTCATTCATATACCAACCCAATGAGATGGATGGTATTATCTCCATTTGATGAGTGAGGAAAGTGAGATTCTGAGGGATTAAGCAATTTGTCCAAGGTCATCAGCTACTAGTTGAGAAGATGGGACACAAAACAAAGACTATGCAATGGTGGAGAACAAGGTCCTAACTTCAAAGACGTGTAGCCTTCCCAGCAATACTGGAAATGGAAGGAGATGATAATTGTTTTACACTGTTAGTGGACACAAGATTTTAATTGTATCATTCACATCAGAAAAAGAAATTATCTCCCTCCCTTTATCCTTCAGCTGTGACCTCAAAATGCCTTCCAGGAAATAAAGTGAGAATTTCAATTCAATTCAACAAATATTTTCTTGAGTGCCTATTAATACCAGGCTCTGCATTAGGATTTAGGATATATAACAGTGAGTGGAGACAGGCATAATGTTTGCCTTCAAGAAAGCTGCAGACAGTTTAAAAGGAAAAGTATGATAACTTATAAACAGGAAAGGGAAGCAAAATGCCATGGAAGGCAAAAGCAAAAGCATCTTATGATCTAAAACACAGGGGAGCCCTTACCTAGGAAATAAAAGTTGAGGTAAAATTTAAATGGTAAGTATGAATTAACAAGGTAAGGGCTTAATGCTGATGTCACAAGGTAACTTAATGAGCTAATATTGAAGAGTGACAAACTTCTCTCAAGAAACAGTACACATGACTGTTTTATCTTTGACAGGATAGCCAGAGAGAAAGGCAGCTACCCCAGTCATGGGAAAGGAGAAAAACAGCTGAAGTTTTAATAAATTTCTAAAGGCTACATGTAGAATGGCATGATAGTATCAGAATCCTGAGAGCCTTGGACACGGGGGAGTCTGCGGCATTCATCAGCTCTTTCATGGTCCTTAAATAAGAGCTCATGAAAAAGACTGAAAGCAGGGCAAAACCACTGAGAGAGACACCTACTAAATCACAGGTATATGGGGCATGCCTAAGCCTAAAGACAGAGCAAGGAGATCAGAGAAACTCCTCTGTGCTCTAGACCCTGCAGTGACTAAGACAGCAGCTGTCTGCCACTGGGGGAGGAAGAGGATTGCTAAGAGCAATTCCTTCTGAGGTTTATGAAAGCAAGGATTTCTTAAGTCTGAGGGCAAAGACAGGAAACACAGTGAAATTCCCCTCCCTCTTCTTTATCCCACATACATTCCATCAAGCATGAGACAACAGCAGCCTGATGCTGAGGAAAGTGAAGGAGCACTGAGAGAGAGACAGAGGACTACCTTACTAATTCTGGGTCCAGAGCAAGCAAACTGGGATATATGTCTGGCACTCCAGGCCTTACGGGAAGTACAATACAGCAACAATGCACGACTGGAAATACATGAAGCCAGTCTTTGGGAGCATGGACATCATTTAAGCCATCACAAAACCCAAACCCAGTTCAATCACAAACCAGTTTAATTTAATCACGTAACTAATGACTTCACAGAAGTATATTTTTCATAATGTAAATATTATTTACCTCCTTACTTACTATACTTCTCAAAGTATCCTGCATTCAATCAATAATTATGAGATTCACTCAAAAAATAAGAAAATATGACCCATCATGAAATGAAAAAAAGGAATAAATTCAGAGATGGCCTAAATGTTAGAATTATCAGACAGGGACTTTAAAATAATTATAATTTTAAAAAATGTTTTAAATATAATGAAAAAATGGACAATCTACATGAAAAGATGGGGAATTTTAACAGAGATGAATATTGTATAAAAGTAAAATGGAAAATATAAAAATAAAAAAAACCATGGTATTGGATAATAGATAATATGTTCAATAAGTTTATCAGTAAATTGGACACAGCAGAGAAAAGAATCATTGAACAAACCCAGAAGGATGTACTGGTGAATTCTACCAAATATTTACAGAAGAATAATAGTAAGATTTTATAAATATTTCAAAAATAGAGGAAATATTTAACAGTATGAGGAATACTGTTATAATAAGTAATAAACAAATACTTAACAGCTATTTTTTATGAGGCTAGCATTCTCCTAATACTAAAGCTGGACAAAGAAAAAAAAAAAAAGAAAACTACAGACCAATATACTCTATGACTATAGATGCAAAAATCCTTAACAAAATGTTAGCAAATTAAATCCAGTAATACGTAAAAAGCTTACCAAACCATAACTAATTGGATTTGGCACCAAAATACAAAGTTTACTTTACATTTGAAAGTTACTCAAAATAACTCACCACGTTATGTAATTAAAGAAGAAAAATCTTATCATCATTTCAATACAGAAAACATATTCCACATATTTATGATAGAAATTTATAGCAAACAAATACTAGAAGGAAACTTCTGCAAAGTATTTGTAATGCATCTACAAAATATTTACAGTTAATTGTATATTTAATAGTGAATGCTTTCTAAGAAAAAACAAAAAAGTCCACTCCAATCATTTTCATTGAAATTTATACTGAGATCCCAGCTTGTACAAAAGAGAAAAAATCATAGAAATTAGGAAAAGTAAAGACATGATTCTTTATGTAAAACCTCCCAAGGTGTCTATAAGAAAACTACTTGACTTAATATATGATTTTAACAATGTATGCTATAAAATTAGTATACAAAAACCAATAGCATTTCTATTACATATAGTAGCAATTAGAAAAAAAGTTTAAAATACCATTTACAACAGCATCAAGAAACATAAATTCTTGGGGATAAATTTAACAATTTATTAAAAGATGTTGTAATACCTCTTAACTAAAAATTATAAAACATTGCTGAAAAAAATTAAAATAGACTTAAATAAATGAAGCAATACTAAATAAAACAAAGTTATCAATCAATTCCCTCCTCCCCTACCGTATTGAGTCAGATTCAATACAATCTCAATCAAAATCCCAGCAAACTTTTAAATATACATTGACAAGGTGATTATAACATACATTTGAAAATCACAAAGGACCTAAAATAGCCAAAGCAATCTTCAAAACAAAGAATAATATTGGAGAACTCATACTACCTGATTTGAAAACTTTTTTTTAAGCTACAGTAATCAAAAGAGTGTGCCATTGGTGAAAAGATAGATAGAAAATAGAACAGAAGAGAGAGTCCTGAAATGGTTCCACACATGTACAGTCAAGTTATTTTTACAAACACACTGAAATAATTCAACTGGGAGTGAAAAATCTCTTCAACAAATGGAGCTAGACTAACTGAATAATCACATGAGCAAAAAACCTTGACTCCCCCATTTCCTACAATGCACAAAAATTAATGAGTTCATCATAGAACTAAATGGAAACACTAAAATCATCAAGTTTCTAGGAAAAACAACAGACGAAAGTATCTTTATGACTTTTGTAGGCAAAAGTTGCTTAGACTGGACAAAGAAAGCATGAATTACAAAGAGAAGAAATAATAAATTGGGATTCATCAAATTTTGAGTGGTAATCATTGAAAAAAAAATGAGCAGTAATTATTGAAAAATGAGTAAGTAAATGAAAAGGCAAGCCATAAGCTGAAGAAAGTATTCATATATATCTGCAAAAGAATTACATCTAAAATATATGAAAAGACAACTCTATAACAAAATAAAAACAACAAAAAATGATTAAAATACTTGAGCAAACACTTAACTGAAGATATACAAGTGGTATACAGCATATAAGAAAGTCTTCAACATCATTAGTGATTAGAGAAATGCAAATTACAACCACAATAAGATTGTGGTTCTTATACAAGAATGGCAAAAATAAAAACAATTTACAACATCAAATGTTAGAGAAGATTAGTAGCAACCGGAGTCTAATACATTACAGTTGAGAATGCAAATGATACAATTTCTTCAGAAAACTGGTGTTTCTTAAAAGGTTAAATATGTGTCTACCATGTAACACATCAATTCAATTCATGGGTATTTAACTAAGAAAAATGAAAGCATATGTCTTAAAAACCCTTGTTTATAGACATTCAATTCCTAATAGCCACAAAATGGATACGGTATATTGAAAGGAATGTTATTCAGCAATAAAAAGGGACAAAGTAATGATACAAGCAACAACATGGATAATTTTCACATTTTTCTGTGTGAAGGAATCCCCCATACAAAAACTACATACTGTTTGATCCTACTTATAAGAAAGTCTAGGATAGACAAAATTAATTTATGGTGGTAGAAATCAGATCAGATTATAGGGAGGTAACTGATTGGAAAGGAGCACAAAGGAACTTTCTGAGGTTTGATGAAACTGTTCTGTCTTGATGCAGGTGTGGCTTATACAACTGAAACCCTTAATCAAAACTGATTGAATGGTACACTTAAGATTGGAGCATATCTCTCTGTATTATACCTCAAAAACTTAAAAGGTCACCCCCAAATCTCCATACATTTGGAAACTAAATAGCTTATTTCCAACCACATTATGGGTTCACCAATAAGTCATTTTGAAAATTGTAACATTTTAGGATTAAGCAACAACAGAGTCACTTTGAGACAAACCTAAAGCAATATGGCATGCAATCCCTCATTTGTAATTCTGAATTACCGAAAGCTCTGAAAAACAATTTTTAGAAAATTTGACATGAAACCCTGACTCAATCTGATATGAGACAAACTATAGTCTTTATTATCTTGATGTATGGATTGGTGCAAAAGTTATTGCGGTTTTTGTCAGTACTTTGTAATTACCTCGTAATGGCAAAAATCGCAATAACTTTTGCACCAACCCAATATACGACCAGAGTATTGGCACAGATACCATGGGAGATTTTTATAATATGGAGTTTATAAACCATATTGCCACTCTAAAATCTAAAATCAGTGAATTCTGAAACACATTTGACACCAAGGGTTTTGGATAATGGATTGCAGTCCATGTAATGAATAATCTTAATTAAATATGTTGCTAAAAAATGGTCAAAAAATAATGAACGAAACATTCCACATATAACAGAGGAAAATATAAAGATAAAAACAGAAACTAATATAATCAAAAACAAAGAAACAATAGAAAGAACCTAAAAATTAACAACTGATACATTTTTCCCCCATCATCAATATTTATTGAGCATTTACAGTGTACTAGGCACAATAGAACATACAGAAAACATTGTCCCTGCTCTTGAGGAGCTTACATTCTAAAAGAAAAAATACACCTCTTTTAAAATGGCATTTTTGTTTGGTGTTTTCTGCAAAGTACTGAGGAAATATTTTGTTAAAGTGAGCTTTGGGTATAACTTAGCCCCATCATTATTTAGAGAAGAGAGGAAGAAGAAAGAGGAAGGATTTTAAAGGCAGACAATGACAGACCATTCGGGATAGGTAGGGTTTTAAAGGGAGATAAACACAATCTCATCAACTAAGGAGAGATTTACTGCAGTAAATAGGATGAGGGAAATAGTCTGTGGGGTGCAAGCAAAGGAAGCAGAGTGCCTCAGACATTGAGTGGAGCCAGAAAGGTCATGCGGCCTTTTCCCAAGTACATGGCCACCAAGTAAGAATGGTTGATGACAAGACAGAAGGCTAAAAAAGGAAGGTAATCTTGTGCACCTGACAAATAGAATAAAGGATCAAAATCGAAGGCAAGCTGTAAGAGTATCAAGAAATTCTTAAAAACCAGAAAGTGTTTGGAAGCACAAAACTTACAGTTAATGCTGTCATGGTGGGCCAAGAACAGTGTCATGATGGGCCAAGAACATTGTGGCTTCCTAAGTTAGAAAATGCCATATACCAAAATTTTAAATGGAACACATTACATTGTTTTCCAATCAATCTCCCCCTCTCCCAGAAAAAATAGGAACTCATTTTTTTCAGGGTGGAGAGGAAGAGAGGGGATAATGGGACATGGAAACAGTAGTTATATTAGTAGTATTTTTGTTGTTATGATAAATGTTGTGTTTAAACTTGGTAAAAGCCCATTAGCTGCCAAGAGGGAATAAGGAATAAATTTCAAAAAAATGTACAATTTCCTTTAGAGAAGTTTCAAAACCAAAAGACTAATTTATATGAAAAACTGTAGAGAAAGTAGTTGAAAAGTCCATTCATAAAACTTTTATTCCACTTACATGAATTTAATACTTGTGTTCTTAACAATTATGCTTGGATTTTTCATGAAAATTTCATAAGACATTAAACAAAGCTAGCTATCATCTCAAGTTATTTCCCTGTTAACTATTTTTACAGCACATGCATGTTAGGCAAGTATCAAAAAAAAATCACAAAAGCAAAAAACCTAAAAAAAAGTTAAATACATGGGTTTTTGTTTTACTGCTATGCTTGATATACAGGAAGTAATGAATACCAAGCAATTCATTTTTACTGCATCTTTACTTTTACATTTGTTCTTAGGTTGCCTAAAACACTTAAATACAAATAAAATGAGTGTAGCAAAAATAATGAAAGCTAACAGCAGGTAACTTTACAAATAATGGAATGTGAACCATTTCTGCCCTTATCCAGAGTAAAATGGGTCACAACTTTGTCTAAAGGAATACTTCTGCAGCTGTAGTCAAAGGTGTTCACTTTGAGATTGAGTGTTCCACAGATACACATGGTTTAACCTGTGGTATCCATGGGGTATGTTTCTACCACAGCCTTCTAAGTGCTCCAAACCTTAAAGTACCCACAATTACTACCCCTGTGACTGGAACCAATGATCCCTTTTATTCCACACCAGGACAAACCAATATGTAGGCAATTTTCTTTGCTTAGACATGGAAGCAGTTTTACACTGGCCCTTGTGAAGCCACAATGTACCAAAAGTACTATGCCAAACATTTATAACTTGTATAAAAATTCCACATCCCCATATTGGCCACCTCAAGATGAAAACAGATAACTCCCTAAATGTTAACTGGCTCTACTCCCCTAATATTAAACATAAAAACCACATGGGAAATACAGAAATTCAAATAGAAGTAACATAAACCTGTCATAAATCGTAAACAAAAAACTATTTGTGGGACAGCATGGATGACAAATGGTCTACTGTGTAAATTTTAGAATGAGGCAGACAAAAGTTGGAAGGCTGGTTAATTTTCCCTTCCTTCTCCTGCTTCAGCTTCGTCTCCTTGGATATCCGATGTCCACAATGTCAAGTTGTCTCTCAGTAATCGCATTATTAGCCTGCTGTCTTTGTATGACTCTTCACTTAATGTATCAAGTTCAGCAATGGCTTCATCAAAAGCTGTCTTTGCAAGAGAGCAGGCTTTCTCTGTGGAGTTCAGAATCTCATAATAGAACACAGAGAAGTTAAGGGCCAGTCCCAGTCTGATAGGAAACACAGAGAAGTTAAGGGCCAGTCCCAGTCTGATAGGATGTGTTGGTTGCATTTCCTTTTTGCTGATTTCAAAAACCTCTTGTTATGCTTGCTGTGACTGATCCACAATCCCTTTCCTGTCATCACCAGCGGCAACCTCAGCCAAGTACCATAGTAATCTTCTTTCATTTTCAAATAGAAGACTTTGCTCTCTGCTTGTGAAGCATTGGGGATCAAGAACTTTTCCAAAAGTGACAGTACATCATTGCAGACATCTCTTAGCTCCATCTCAATTTTCTCTCTGTATTCTTGAGCCATCTGCTATTTTTTCTCAGCACCTTCTGTCTTTTGTTCAATACTTGAGACGACCCTCCAAGATGACCTACGGGCTCCTACATCATTTTTATAAGCAACTGAGAGAAGATTCCTCTCCTCATTGGACAATTCAGCTCCTGGCTCAATTACAGACTTCATGCAGGCTGCCATGTCATCATATCGCTCAGCCTCCTCGGCCAGTTTGGCCTTCTGAACCAGCCCATTTTTATCCATGACTGGATGTTCTGCTGGCTTGGGGGAAGCAGCCTTAGACCTTTTATGGCTCGGAAATGGGAGTGAGGCGTCCAGCCCCTGAGTGTGGCTGAGTGATGTGGAGGCGTTCCAGTTAAGAGCTCGGAAGCTGCCAACAACTGATACTTTTAGAAGATTAATAAAACTGTCAAATTTCTGGAAATACTGATAAAGAAAAAAACGGAAGTTGTAAATAGTATATCAAGAATAAAAAATGGGGCAAAACCACAGAGGTAATAGAGAATCTAAAATTTGTATTTTGTGTCAATAATTTTGAAAACTTAGACAAAGGGACATATTTATTAGAAAAATAAACACAAAAAATAAAGAAAAAAGAGAAAACCTAATATTCATTTTAAATAGATGTTTTGATAAGAGATATCCTGGTATTTTAAAAGGGAAAGCTTTTTAAATGGTACTGTTAGGATTCCCCAGAAAAACAGAATGAATAAATGTGCGTGTGTGTGTGTATGTGTGTGTGTTTGTGTGTGTGCATGTTTGTGTGTGTGTGTGTGTGTGTAAGTTAAAGGAGGTAATATTAGTGCATTGACTCACATGATTATGGAGGCTGGCAAGTCCAAACTCTGCAAGGTAGGCTAGACCCAACGAAGAGTCAATGCTACAGTTCAATTCTGCAGGTTGTCAGCAGAACTCCCTCTTGGTCAGGTAGGTCTTTCATTCTATTCCGGCCTTTCACTGTTTGGAAAAGGCTCACTCACATTACAGAGATAATCTGCTTTACTCAAATCCACCAATTTAAATGTTAATCTCATCCAAAAACACTCTGACAGAAACCTCCAGAATAATGTTGGACAAACTATCTGGGCACCATGGCGCAGCCAAATTGACACATAAAATTAAACATCACAGTTAACTTTGCAGGATATGAGAAGAGTGACATTGTATAATGTATTTTATCAAGATGATTCTGCCTATCGATTAAAAATAGACTATATGGTGAGAATTGTAGACTCAGGGACACCAGAGAAGAAACTACTGCATAATTCATATAAAAGATAATGGAGGCTTGAGTCATTTTTAGTGTCTTTAGCAGTGGCGTAGTGAGAGGTCATTAGATTCCAGATATAGTTTGAAGGTAAAACTCATGGGATTTCTTAACAGAGTGAATGTGGGGTATTAAAAAAAGAAGAAGAAGAAGAAAGAAAAGAAAGGAATTAAGAACAGTGCCAAGACTCAGGGATCAAACTACTGGGAAAATTGAGCTTCCCTCAACTAACATAAAAAGCTGTTGGTAGAGCAGGTTTGGAGGAAACCTCAGGAGTTTAAGACGTCAGACATACAAATGGAGATGTTAATTGAAATAAGCCAGGCACAGAAAGACAAACGTCACATATTCTCACTTACCTGTGGGAGCTAAGAATTAAAATAATTGAACTCATGGAGATAGAGAGGAGAAGGATGGTTACCAGAGGCTGGGAAGGGTAGATGGAGTCGGGGTGGAAGGTTGCTGGGGAAGAGGGGATGGTTAATGGGTGCAAAAAACAGCCAGAAAGAATAAATAAGACCGAGTATTTGCTAGCATAACAGGGTGACTATAGTACAAATTAATTTAACTGTTCAATTAAAAATAAGAGTATAATTGGATTGTTGTAAACCAAAGGATAAATGCTTAAGATGATGGATACCCTATGTATCCTGATACGATTGTGATTTTTTTATTATTACTCATTGCATGACTATATCAAAATATCTCATGTAACCCATATATATGGTGTATATATATGTGTGTGTGTGTATATACATATATATACCTACTATGTGCTCACAACAATTAAAAATTTGAAATTTTTTGAAAAACAAGAGATGTTGAGGAAGCAATTGGCTTCATAATTCTGGAGTTTAGAGGAAGCTTAGAGATATAAATTTGGGAGTTAGTAGCATACTAATGGAATTTAAATCCCCAAAACTATTTGAAATTTAAAGAACCGAATTTAGACAGAGAAAATAACCAAATAACCAAGGACCTGTCAAGATATCAATATTTTTCAGATTTGATAAATTTTAATAAAATTAAATTTTTATTGAAAATGCATTTTTTTCTTTTAAGTTCAGGAGTACAAGTGCATGTGTTTTATATGGGTAAACTCAGGTCATGGGAGTTTGTTGGACAGATGATTTCATCACTCAGATATTAAACCTAGTACCCACTGGTTATTTTTTCTGATTCTCTTCCTCCTCACACCCTCCATTCTCAGTTAGGTCCCACTGTCTGTTGATGCCCTTTTTGTGTCCATGTGTTCTCAGCATTTAGTTCCAACTTATAAGTGAGAACATGCAGTATTTGGTTTTCTGTTCCTGAGTTAGTTTGTTAAGAATAATGGCCACCAACTTCATCCATGTACTTGCAAAGAACAAGATTTCATTCTTTTTTATGGCTCCATAGTGTATGTGTGCCACATTTTCTTTATCCAGGCTATCGTTAATGGGCATTTAGGTGATTTAGGTGGATTCCATGCTTTTGCTCTTGTGAATAGTGCTGCAATGAACATACACATACATGTGTCTGTATGGCAGAATGATCTATATTCCTTTGGGTATACACCTGGCAATGGGATTGCTGGGTTGAATGGCAGTGCTGTTTTTAGCTCTTTGAGGAATCTCAACACTGCTTTCCACAATGTTTGAACTGATTTACACTCCCACCAGCAGGGTATAAGCATTTCCTTTTCTCTGCAAACTCACCAGTATCTGTTATTTTTTGACTATTTATTAATAGCCATTCTGACTAATGTGAGATGGTATCTCATTGTGGTTTGGTTTGCATTTATCTAATGATTAGTGATGTTGAGCTTTTCTTCATATCCTTGTTGACCACATGTATGTCTTCTTTTGAAAAGTATCCATTCATGTCCTTTGCCATTGGGGTTTTTTAATGGATTTTTTTCCCTGTAAATTTGTTTATTTGTTTAAGTTATTTATAAATGTTGGATATTAGACCTTTGTTGGATACATAGTTTGCAAAAATTTTCTCCCATTCTGTAGGTTGTTTGTTTACTCTGATGATAGTTTCTTTTGCTGTGCAGAAACTCTTTAACTTTTATTTGACTTGTCAATTTTTGGTTTGGTTGCAATTGCTTTTGGTGTATTCATCATGAAATCTGTGTTCATTCCTATGTCTAGACTGGTATTGCCCAGTTTGTCTTCCAGGGTTTTTATAGTTTTGGGTTTTACATGTAAGACTTTAATCGATCTTGAGTTGATTTTTGTCTATGGTGTGAGGAAGACGTCCAGTTTCAATCTTCTGCATATGACTAGCCAGTTATCCCAGCACCATTTACTGAATAGGGAGTCTTTTCCTCATTGCTTGTTTTTGTCAGCTTTGTTGAAGATTAGATAGTCATAGGGGTGTGGCCTCATTTCTGGGCTCTCTATTCTGTTCCATTGGTCTATGTGCCTGTTTTTGTACCAGTACCGTACTGTTTTGGTTACTATGGCCCTGCAGTGTAGTTTGAAGTCAAGTGGCATGATGTCTCCAGCTTTGCTCTTTTTGCTTGAATTGCCTTGGTTATTTGGGCTCTTTTTTGGTTCCATATGAATTTTAAAATAACTTGTTCTAGTTCTGTGAAGAATGTCATTGGTAGTTTGGTAGGAATAACATTGACTATAAATTGCTTTGGGCAGTATGGCCATTTTGATAATATTGGTTCTTTCTATTCATGAGTATGGGATGTTTTTCCATTTGTTTATATTATCTGTGATTTCTTTGAGCAATGTTTTGTAGTTCTCATTGTACAGATCTTTCACCTCATTGGTTAGCTCTATTCCTTGGTATTATATTATATTTGTGGCAACTGTGAATGGGATTGCCTTCCTGGTTTGACTCTTGACTTGACTGTTGTTGTTGTATAGGAATGCTAGTGATTTTTGTACATTGATTTTGTATCTGCAATCTTGCATGTGTTGTTTATCAGCTGAAGGGGCTTTTGGCCATAGACTATAGGGTTTTCTGATATAGAAACGTCATCTACAAACAGGGATAATTTGACTTGCTTTCTTCCTATTTGGATAACTTTATTTGTTTCTTTTGCCTGATTGCTCTGGCTAGGACTTCCAGTACTATGTTCAATAGGAGTTGTGAGAGAGGGCATCCTTGTCTTGTGCCAGTTTTCAAGGGGAATACTTTCAGCTTCTGCCCATTCAGTATGATGTTGCCTGTAGGTTTCTCATAGATAGTGCTTATTATTTTGAGGTATGTTCTTGGAAATGCATTTTTAATAAGATAGATGGCACTTAATATTTTTGATTAGTAATGTATTTCTGGATAAACAACTTACTACTGTAATGAGAGCGGGTTCACCATAAGTTCTATTATAATTTGTTTTATTATGTAGATACTGATAGACATTTCTTATACTATGGGAAATGGAAATTTTATGACAGTATACGTATACATGTACTTATATTTATTAATGTACATGCCAAAGTTCTATATCATTCATCATCAAAAATTATTTTTAGTGCTATATGAGCTAACAACTTGATTGTTTCCCTCAATTTTGTTGAAAACAGCGAAGTGAAATTTAATTTGCAAATATATTTATTATCCAAAAGCAATCCTTTCCTGAATATCACATTAATATTTAAAATTAACCCTTTGTTTGAAGCCATAAATATTTTTGTCTCCCAGAAAAATATATCACAATACCCTGAATAGGTAAGAAAGAGGTATGTCCTTCTTTTGAAAAGTAAGGAAAGGAAAGCTGTGAAAAGGGTGGTGGGAAAGTAACACTCTCCCCTCCAAAACAGGTGCTTTTTCAGACAGATCAGTCTGAGGACCAAGTATATGTCAAAGTCAAAGATCTGGAAGTGTATTCCTTTAGTCTATTTCAGGCATAGTATCCCTGAGAAGCTCTTCACATGCCATTCAGAGTATGTGTATCTTAGTTGGAATAGTAGAATAAAATTTGGAAAGGCTTAGAAACAAGACCCAGCTCAACACAGCAATAGCAAAATCTTACATTTGCATAAGACGTTGTAGTTTACAAACTGTGTTTATTTTCACTACCTCAATTCTCTCCCTCAACAATCACGTGGGATAATTAAGGCAGAGTTACAGGACAAGAAAAAAAGTTTTTCAATGTAGAAAAATGTTGTCTTTAAAAATATTTTAGCAACAATGTTTAAAAAATTTATTCTTTCCTTTCTTCTCCTCTGTATTCAGACTCTATTATCCACTAATCTTCACCCAAACAGACTTTGAAAGAAATTTGCATAGTGACATTTCACTACTTCCGTATTGAGGTTCCCATTAGTCCTAAGATACGTACACATAAAAATTTCATCTAAAATTAAGGCTAACATAATGGGAAAAATGTATGCTTAATCTATCTCCAGATTAATGCCATCATGTCTGTCTAATTTAGAACTTCCCTGTTCCAAACATCTTTCTTCACCTCTTACTATAAGTATTACAACTATGTCTGGAAGCAAAAAAAAAAAAAAAAAAAAAAATTAACATTTATTTTAGGTCCGGGGTACATGTGCAGGATATGCAAGTTAGCTACATAGGTAAACTTGTGTCATGGGGGTTTGTTGTGTAGACTATTTCCTCACCCATGTATTAAGCCTAGTACCCATTAGTTATTTTTCCTGATCCTCTCCCTCCTCTCACCCTCTGAAATGCCCTAGTGTGGGTTGTTCCCCTCTATGTGTCCATGTGTTCTCATAATTTAGCTCCCACTTATGAGTGAAAACATGCAGTATTTGGTTTTCTGTTTCTGCATAGTTTGCTGAGGATAATGACCTCCATCTCCATCCATGTCCCTGCAAAGGACATGATCTCATTCTTTTTTTATGGATGCATAGTATTCCATGGTGTATATGTACCACATTTTCTTTACCCAGTATATCAACCTAAATGCACTTTTAGATATTGTAGGAAATATCTACTCAAGACCTTTGGATGACAGAGATTTTTGAGGTTGTTTCCATGCATGCTGCTCTGGTGTTTATGATAATCCTGGCACATAGCAGATGTTCAGTTATACTTGCTGAGTGAGTCTATGAATACATAATTCAATGTCCTTCTTCCATCAAGACCATACAATGAATACACACAGCCCAGGGTGACATTTAAGACTGAGCCTGAAGAATTTTCAAGACCTGGATAGGCAGGGATGGGGAGAGAAGGGCATTTCAGGAGAAGGAACTACACATGCAAAGTCTCAGAGTCACAGAGGCTTGGTCCAGTGGATGTGAGAAGACATTGGATGATGCAGGGAGAAGAGGGATCAGGAGCAGAGTCTAGCAGGGGACCGACCCTGCAAGGCCTTCAGTCCAGGCTGTGGCATTTGCCCTTCATCCTCCAGCAATGGAGAGGAAACATGGCCATTCAGATTGTGGAGGAACTGGACAAGCAGGCATTTGGAAGCACAGTCTAGAGGCCTGAGGGATTAGCCTGTGACAGTGTTTGCAGCCTCTACACCCACTGCTGCCCTCACCACCTTCCTCCTGTAGAAACTGACACTGAGGAAGATGAAGCAGATACAGAGAAGCAGGATCCTCACAGCTCCCTCCCTGGTGGCTACCAGAACCACATCCTTCAATGGGCCCTGATTTTTTGGAGGAAATATGGGATGAAGCCAATTCAGTTGCTGCATTGTCATGGGAAATACTGATAACAAGTTACCTGGAGGCATAAGCCGCACAGAGTTGGATGGTCCACCATGCACTCATGCCTGTTCTGGAGAAGTCTATGTAGCAATTGTGGTAGGTGTTGTGGTCCTGGGGTCTGAGTGTGAGGTTGAGCACTGAGAAATGGGAGGTTGTTGTTCCAGTTCCTTGGGAGGACAGGGCCTCCCCCTTTCAGGAGAAAGAAGGGGTTAGGCATTCCTCAAAAACCCAGTTAAACACACAGATGACTGTCACTGGCTTCCCATGCTCTAGGGCCTTAGGGATGTAGACATCAGGCTTCTGAGTCAGGGCTGTCAGTTCCAGAAAGAATGTATTCATGAAATTATATCTCACAAAGCTTCCTCTCTTCACCTGAAAGGAGTACACTGCCATATCCTCCATCTGCACATCTCTGATCACCAAGGAGCAACTCTGGTAGTGGGGATCCCCAGTGAGCTGGAATCGGCCCTAGGTGCTTATTTGCACTACTTGTTTTGAGTTGTTTGTTGCCACTAGAGCACTCATGTTTGTGTCGGTCCCTTCTTTGAACCAGTGGCCACGGGCTGGGGTAGACTTGTCCAGCCCCTCAGTGGGTAGGAGAAGGAGCAGGTCACAGGGACACACAGTCCCTCCTGCACCATCTCTGATTCCTGCACTTGCAGCCAGAATCTCCCATCCAGAGCCTGAGACCCGCTCAGCAGCAAAGACAGCAGCAGCAGCAAAGGAGGCACAGTGACCTGCCTGAGACAGGCCTATTCCCTGGCTGTGCTGTGAGTGACTCAGGAAGCTGGAGGCAGAAGTGGAAGTCGAAGGTGGGAGCTGAGCCCCAGGGCCTTGCCCACTAGTCCTCCTGGCTCTCCTGGGACCCAGCCTGTGAGCTGGTTCTTCCAGAGCCCTCTCTGGCACTGGAAGCAAAAATGTATTCAATAAGAAAACTTGAGGATAAATGTCTATGCAGTAAATCTGGGTTTTCCTCAATGAATGGACCTGGCTTTCATGAATGTTTATAGGTAATTGTATCTTGTATTTCAATGTACTCCACATTGAGATACACCAGTCAGAACTGATCATAAAAGTTGTGGACTTTGACAAAAGTATGTATAGGCACACATCAAAATATAACCTATCAAATAAATTACACTTGTGCTAGTCTTGCACTGGTTGATTTTTGTGATGTGAAAGACCATGTGTCTAGGAGCTCATTACATGCACTTCAAACCTTCAGCACCATGGTCAGCATCTACTTTGCCCATAAGTTTCAGAAAAGGCTGGTCATGAATATCAGATTTCATTGGATTTCAGAGGTTGAGGAGCCTTTAAGTCAACCAATCTACTACCCATTGAATTCCTGCATTTTTCTCTACTGTCATCCAGATTCTGCCTTAGGTGGTCAGCATCATCTTATGGTTACAGTAACAGGTATAGTTCATATGATTAATGCCATTTACATGAATGAAACATGGAGGCTAAAGCAGCCCTACAGCTCAGAAAGAAATGTTTATTTTAGATAAATTGTTTATTCCAGATAAAATGTTTATTCCAGACATAAAATTTTATTTTAGCGTCCGGTATATATTGGTACATTTGGTTTACTGACTTTATTTACTACAACAACCCTTCATTGAGTGTAATGCAAATTTTTTCTAGGAACTGAAATGGGATGAAAATCAAATATAAGGAAGACAAAATCCTTTATCTCAAAGAATTCATACTTAAGTAGGAGATAGAGACAAGAATATAACAACTTATAATATCACAATAAAGTCTACAGTCTAAACAAATGTGCTGGGACAGCATAGAAGAAGCAATTAATTATATTCTGAGTGGCAATTACTAGGAGAGGTGACACTGAAAAATAAGTCAACATTTTAAAGGGAGATAAGCAACAGAAGAAAACCAGAGAGAGTAAACTATATGGACTAAGTCACAGAATAGCAAAAATACATAGTGTTTTGAATTTTCTCATACGGGATTGTCAGATAACTCACAGTGAATAGATCTTTGGAGTTCCCAGGATGCTTAATAGCAGCAGCAAAAAGTAATAGAAGGTAGTGGCGTACTTAACATGATTTAACCAGAACTGCAAAGTCCTATGCCCTTCAAAATATGTCTTTCTATGCAGGTGATGTTGTGTCTAAAATTATAAAATTCATTCCTTTAGTATATCCCTAATAACATCGTAGTGTTTGTGACTGAACCAGATACATTCTTAACCACGAGAGAGGACTGCTGTAAAAGCATGACAACCATGAAGTAGGTACTGCAAGTTAGGAAAGGAGGTTGTAGCAAAAGAGTACAAGAGACATGCTTCATATTTCGGCCTAGTTGCAAACCCTAAATATACATCTGGCATATAAAATACATTAAGCATCAAAATCCAGTAGTCAATAAACATTTATTGGGTACACACTGTGTCAGAAATTCTCCAATAAATGAATAAAACACACATTCTTTCCTTGAAGAGCTACACTCAACTGGGAAGGATAGATGGTAAAAGGGTAATTTCAGTATGGTGTGACATGTGCTTTGACAAAGATTTTTAAAAGAATTCTGTGGATACTTTAACTGTCAAGAGGCTTGAGGAATGCTTCATGGAAGAGAAAATTGTAAAGCTAATTTTTTGAGTGGTGTTTAAAAGATAATAAAGAGGACAGTATATTCTAGGCAAAGAAAATAGCATAAGCAAATGCACAGAGTTTTAAAATAGCATCTTTTATATGGAGAACAATATGCAGGAGCATACGCATAAAAATATATCTAGATACACAGTTTAAATGTGGGGCATCCTGAAACATGAAGAAATTCAGGATACTGTTTTCTTGCCAATAATAATTGCTTTGGTGCAGTGATCTAGAAATTTTAGCTTGAAAATTTGTTGGGAAGCATTTCTAAATCAAACTTAATACCACATTTATTGATTTAATTATTTCAATAAGTATTTATTAAGCTAGCTACTAGAAAAAATCCAGAGAAAGCAGGAATTGGAAATATCAAATTACAAAATTATTTTAGATTTCAAGAATGGCAGAATGGCAGTATCTGTATAGAAAAATGTATGTTATTCAACTAACAGGCAAAAAAACATGTAGCATCATAATGACAGGATCAAATTCACATATAACAATATTAACTTTAAATGTAAATGGACTAAATTCCCCCATTAAAAGATACAGACTGGCAAATTGGATAAAGAGTCAAGACCCATCAGCGTGCTGTATTCAGGAGACCCATCTCACATGCAAAGACACACATAGGCTCAAAATAAAGGGATGGAGGAAAATTTAACAAGCAAATGGAAAACAAAAAAAGGCAGGAGTTGCAATCCTAATCTCTGATAAAACAGACTCAGGTAAAACCAGCAAAGATCAAAAGAGACAAAGAAGGGCATTGCATAGTGGTAAAGGAATCAATGCAGCAAGAAAAGCTAACTATCCTAGATATATATGCAACCCAATAAAGAATCACCCAGATTCATAAAGTTCTTAGAGACCTACAAAGAGACTTAGACTACCACACAATAATAGGAGATTTTAACACCCCACTGTCAATATTAGACAGATCAACGAGACAGAAAATTAACAAGGATATTCAGGACTTGAACTCAGCTCTGGACCAAGCAGACCTAATAGACATCTATAGAACTCTCCATCCCAAATTAACAGAATATACATTTTTCTAAGTGCCACATGGTACTTATTCTAAAATTGCCCACATAATTGGAAGTAAAACACTCCTCAGCAAATGTAAAAGAATGGAAATCATAACAAACAGTCTCTCAGACCACAGTGCAATCAAATTAGAGCTCAGGAATAAGAAACTCACTCAAAACTGCACAACTACATGGAAACTGAACAACTTGCTCCTAAATGACTACTGGGTAAATAATGAAATTAAGGCAGAAATAAAGATGTTCTTTGAAACCAATGAGAATAAAGACACAAAGTACCAGCATCTCTGGGACACATTTAAAGCAGTTTGTAGAGGGAAATTTATAGCATTAAATGCCCACAAGAGGAAGCAGGAAAGATCTAAAATTGACACCTAACATCGAAATTAAAAGAACTAGAGAAGCAACAGCAAACAAATTCAAAATCTAGCAGAAGACAATAAATAACTAAGATCAGAGCAGAACTGAAGGAGAGACATAAAAAAAATCCTTCAAAAAATCAGTGAATCCAGGAGCTGGTTTCTAGAAAAGATCAACAAAATAGACCACTAGCCAGACTAACAAAGAAGAAAAGAGAGAAAAGAATCAAATGAGAAAAGGATCAAGTAGATGCAATAAAAAATGATATAGGGGATATCACCCCTGATCCCACAGAAATACAAACTACCATCAGAGAATACTATAAACAACTCTACACACATAAACTAGAAAATCTAGAAGAAATTGATACATTCCTGGACACATACACCTTTCCAAGACTAAACCAGGAAGAAGTTGAATCCCTGAATAAACCAATAATAAGTTCTGAAATTGAGGCAGTATTTAATAGCCTACCAACCAAAGAAAGCCCAGGACCAGACAGAATCACAGCTGAATTCTCACAGAGATACAAAGGGGACTGGTACCATTCTTTCTGAAACTATTCCAAACAATAGAAAAAGAGAGAATCCTCCCTAACTCATTTTATGAGGCCAGCACCATCCTGATACCAAAATCTGGCAGACACAAAACAAAAAAAAGAAAATTTCAGGTCAATATCCCTAATGAACATTGATGCAAAAATCCTCAATAAAATACTGGCAATTAGCCCTTTGTCAGATGAGTAGATTGCAAAAATTTTCTCCCATTCTGTAGGTTGCCTGTTCACTCTGATGGTAGTTTCTTTTGCTGTGCAGAAGCTCTTTAGTTTAATTAGATCCCATTTGTCAATTTTGGCTTTTGCTGCCGTTGCTTTTGGTGTTTTAGACATGAAGTCCTTGCCCATGCCTATGTCCTGAATGGTACTACCTAGATTTTCTTCTAGGGTTTTTATGGTAATAGGTCTAACATTTAAGTCTCTATTTCCAGAATCTACAAAGAACTCAAACAAATATACAAGAAAAAAACAAACAACCCCATCCAAAAGTGGGGAAAGGATATGAACAGACATTTCTCAAAAGAAGACATTCATACAGCCAACAGACACATGAAAAAATGCTCATCATCACTCGCCATCAGAGAAATGCAAATCAAAACCACAATGAGATACCATCTCGCACCAGTTAGAATGGCAATCATTAAAAAATCAGGAAACAACAGGTGTTGGAGAGGATGTGGAGAAATAGGAACACTTTTACACTGTTGGTGGGATTGTAAACTAGTTCAACCATTATGGAAAACAGTATGGCAATTCCTCAAGGATCTAGAACTAGATGTACCATATGACCCAGCCATCCCACTACTGGGTATATACCCAAAGGATTATAAATTATTTTACTACAAAGACACATGCACACGTATGTTTATTGCGGCACTATTCACAATAGCAAAGACTTGGAATCAACCCAGATGTCCATCAGTGACAGACTGGATTGAGAAAATGTGGCACATATACACCATGGAATACTATGCAGCCATAAAAAACGATGAGTTTGCGTCCTTTGTAGGGACATGGATGCAGCTGGAAACCATCATTCTTAGCAAACTATCACAAGAAGAGAAAACCAAACACCACATGTTCTCACTCACAGGTGGGAACTGAACAATGAGTTCACTTGGACTCGGGAAGGGGAACATCACACACTGGGGCCTATCATGGGGAGGGGGGGAGGGGGGAGGGATTGCATTGGGGAGTTATACCTGATATAAATGATGAATTGATGGGTGCTGACGAGTTGATGGGTGCAGCACACCAACATGGCACAGGTATACATATGTAACAAACCTGCACGTTATGCATATGTACCCTAGAACTTAAAGTATAATAAAAAAAAAAATACTGGCAAACTGAATCCAGCAGAACATCAAAAAGCTTATCCACCACGATCAAGTTGGCTTCATATCTGGGATACAAGGCTGGTTCAACATACACAAATCAATAAATGTAATCTATCACAAAAACAGAACCAATCACAAAAACCACATGATTAACTCAATAGATGCAGAAAAGGCCTTTGACAAAATTCAACATCCCTCATGCTAAAAACTCTCAATAAACTGGTTATCAATGGAACGTATCTCAAAATAATAAGAGCTATTTATGAAAAACATAGCCAGTATCATACTGAATGGGCAAAAACTGGATGCATTGCCTTTGAAAACTGGCATAAGACAAGGATGGCCTCTCTCACCACTCCTATTCAACATAGCATTGGAAGTTTTGGCCAGGGCAATCAGGCAAGAGAAAGAAATAAAGGTATTCAAATATGAAGACACGAAGTCAAATTGTCTCTGTTTGCAGATGACGTGATCATATATTTAGAAAACCCCATCATCTCAGCCAAAAATATCCTTAAGCTGATAAGCAACTTCAGCAAAGTCTCAGGATACAAGATCAATGTGCAAAAATCACAAGCATTCCTATACACCAATAACAGACAGAGAGCCAAATCATGAGTGAACTCCCATTCACAATTGCTACTAAGAGAATAAAATAGTCAGGAATCCAACTTACAAGGGATGTGAAGGACCCCTTTAATGAGAACTACAAACCACTGCACAAGGATTTAAGAGAGGGCACAAACAAATGGAAAAACATGCCACGCTGATGGATGTGAAGAATCAATATAGTGAAACTGTCCATACTGCCCGAAGTAATTTATAGATTCAATGCTATCCCCATCAAACTACCACTGACTTTCTTCACAGAATTGGAAAAAAATACTTTAAACTTCATATGGAACCAAAAAAAAGAGCCCTCATAGCCAAGACAATCCTGGGCAAGAAGAACAAAGCTGGAGGGATCATGCTACCGGACTTCAAGCTATACTACAAGTCTGCAGTAACCAAAACAGCATGGTACTGGTAACAAAACAGATATGTAGACCAATGGAACACAACAGAGGCCTCAGAAATAACACCACACATCTACAACCATCTGATCTTTGACAAACCTGATACAAACAAGCAATGGGGAAAAGATTCCCTATTTAATAAATGTTGTTGGGAAAACTGGCTATTCACATACAGAAAACTGAAACTGGAACACTTCCTTACACCTTATACAAAAATCAACTCAAGATGGAACAAAGGCATAAACATAAGACCTAAGACCATAAAAGTCCTAGAAGAAAACCTGGGCAATACCATTCAGGACATAGGTATCGGCAAAGACTTCATGTCTAAAGCACCAATAGCAATGGCAACAAAACCCAAAATTGATAAATGAGATCTAATTAAAGTAAAGAGCTGCACAGCACAAGAAACTATCATCAAAGTGAACAGGTAACCTACAGAATGGGAGAAAAAGTTTGCAATCTATCCATCTGACAAACGACTAATATCCAGAATCTACAAGGAACGTCAACAAATTTACAAGAAAAAAAAAAAAGTCATCAAAAAGGGTATGGCCAAAGGGTATGAGCAGAAACTTCACAAAAGAGGACATTTATGCAGCCAACAGACATATGAAAAAATGCTCATCATCACTGGTCATTAGAGAAATACAAATCAAAACCGTAATGAGATACCATCTCAAGCCAGTTAGAATGGCAATCATTAAAAAGTCAGGAAACAACAGTTGCTGGAAAGGATGTGGAGAAATAGGAATGCTTTTACACTGTTGGTGGGAGTGTAAATTAGTTCAACCATTGTGGAAGACAGTGTGGTGATTCCTCAAGGATCTAGAACTAGAAATACCATTTGACTGAGCAATCCCATTACTGGGTATATACCCAAAGGATTATAAATCATTCTACTGTGAAGACACATGCACACGTATGTTTATTGTGGCACTATTCACAGTAGCAAAGACTTGGAACCAACCCAAATATCCAACAATAATAGACTGGATAAAGAAAATGTGGCACATACACAGCATGGAATAGTATGCAGCCATAAAAAAGGATGAGTTCATGTCCTTTGCAGGGACATGGATGAAGCTGGAAACCATAATTCTCAGCAAACTATCACAAGAACAGAAAACTAAACACTACATGCTCTTACTCATAAGTGGGAGTTGAACAATGAAAACACATAGACATAGGGAGGGGACCATCATGCACTCGGCCTGTCAGAAGGTGGGGGGCTAGGGGAAGGATAACATTAGAAGAAATACCTAATGTAGGTGACAGGTGGATGGGTGCAGCAAACCAGCATGTCACGTGTATACCTATATAACAAAACTGCACGTTCTGCACATGTACCCCAGAACTTAATGTATAATAAAAGTAAAAAGAAAAATGTATGTCATTTTAAGCCCAGCTTTATTAAAGATTGATCATTCTTTTATTAATTAAATATGTGAGAAGTGATTCTGTAAATTGCGAATCACTGTGATAAATGCACTCCATAAGTAGTTGTATCTTTATTAAAGAGCTTTCTTGGTTTAATGCAAGACCTAAGTTTAATGGATAAATGGCATCCAAACATTGGCAGAAGAATAATCAAATAAATGGGGTCAAGTGCATTGATTTCAGCAAGAAAAGATACTTGTGAAAGGCTGAATTCAACTTAATTTAGTGTGTATCTACTGAATACCAGGATAAAACATCAAAGGGCTTGAGAAATACATAGTCTATCTAGGGAGGCAGTTATAAACAACATGAGTTGTGATGAGCTACAAAAACAAAGACAAAAAAAGCAATTAATTTTATTTGAGAAACTGAAAGGTTAAGAACATTTTCATAGTAATGACATTAAAAGCTGAGTTTAAAATGAGTCCATCAAGTAAACAAATTTAGGAGGAAGAAGCAAATTCACAGAAGTTTAAAGTGCATTTTATTTGGGAAATGGCAAGTAATGTGGAGTGACTAAAGGTATCCCACACAGGGTTTTGGTTGATGAGGTGATCTGACATACTGAGTTTGGACTTCATTCTGTAGGTAACAGGAATCCATTAAGAGTTCTGAAACAGGAGTGTAATAGCCAAGTTTGTGTTATAGAAAGAAATGCTTGTCAACAGCAGAAGATAGAGTTTCAGGAGAGAGAAGTGGAGGAATCATGCAGAAGGTAGTTGAAATTACTGAGGTTGGCTACAGCTCACTAACAGGCATTGTTTCTTTTTTTCCTGTGACTGCACCTATGGTTCTCCCTTTATTCCCTTTGCCCTGACATTCCCCTCAAGACCATGAGCTCAGAGTACCTAGTGCTTTCCCAGCCAAAGAAAATTTATTGTCCATTAGACTATAAAACTAATGAGAGTAGGGTCCAGGCCAATCTTATTCGCCATCAAATTCCTAGTGCCTGGCATATAAAAAGTTATCAATTAATGCTTTTTGGATGAATAAATGAAATTAGAGGTGTTATGAGTGGAGCAGAAAGAAAGTGAAAACAAAGAGAAATTTGGGAGTAAGTCAAAGGAGGAGCTGCTAGTAACTGGTGGCAGCATCTAGGAAATATTATTTCAAAAGATCTGTGGTGTAAGAATCTAGAAGGACTGGATGACTAGCTTGAAGTTCTAGTGATTAGCATGGGAAGGCAATTTTAACTTGAATTGAATTTTTTTTTTTTTTTTTACCTAATTCTCACCAAAAAAGAGTTTGTTTTGTTTCGGTTTGGGTTTTATAAAATTTTTAAAATTATTTTTTAATCTTTTGTGGGTACCCAGTAGGTGTATGTATTCATGGGGAACATGAGATGTTTTGATACAGGCATGCAATGTGAAATAAGCACATCATGGAGAATGGGGGATCCGTCCCCTCAAGCATTTATCCTTGAGTTACAAACAATCCAATTACACTCAAGTTATTTTAATATATATGATTAAGTTACTATTGACTATAGTCACTCTATTGTGTTGTCAAATAGTAGGTCTTATTCATTCTATCTTTTTGTCCCCATTAGCCACCCCCATATCTCCCCAACTACCCTTCCCAACCTCTGGTAAGCCATCTGAGAAAAGAATCTAAGAGACAGTCTAACAGATGTAGATGGCCAGAATATAATTTACTGTAAAAAAAAAAATGCCAAGTGGAACAAAACTGGCCTCTAAAAAATATGTGTATTTGTAAAATGCCTCTCCATATTTCAGCTAGAATTCTGAGATTTTCATACTAGAGTGTGAAGCTAGGCTGACAGTGTGAGGAATAAGATAATTTCTCTGGAAAGATTTAAAAGATTTATTTTTAGAAAGAAAGGAAATGTGACACCAGAGGCCCTTTTGCCCTAATGTGCAATGGAAAGAATCAGCTGCAAAAGCCTTTCTAAAAGCTGAGATTCAACTCTTGAAACCTGAAAAGGTAACATCAGGGTCTCAGGTGACATAAATTTACTTCTTATCCTGCAATATCAATTTCATAAATACAAATAATAAAATTGTTTACTTAAAATTCAATGCAATAATTATTTTCGAGCAGTTAACATGATTTAGCCCTTTGGTAGAGTTTGGGAAGAAATGCGGGATAGTATTTTCCTCATTTTCAAATGTAAAAATATTGTTGTAGGCATTTGGAATGTTTATGCCCTCCAAAAATCTGTACGTTAAAGCCCTCACCCCCCAAGTGGGTGTTTTTAGAGATGGGGCCTCTAGGGAAGTGATTAAAGTTAGGTGGAGCCCTGATCCTATGAGATTAGTGTACTTACCAGAAACATCAGAGAGCTCCCTCTTGTTCTTTCTCCTCATGCTATACACCAATAAAAAGACATGTTAGGACACAGTGAAAGGCAGCCATCTACAAATGAGGAGGAGAGCCCTCACCAGGAACAGACCTTGCCAGTCCCTTGATCTGGAACTTTTTACCTCCAATACTATGAGAAAATAAATCTCCATCCTTTAAGCCTATCACAGTGTGGTATTTTGTAGAGCAGCCTGAGGAGACTAATATAACTTTTAGTAATTGAATCAGGACATGTGTTCAAGTCTTCTGACTTCATATTTCAAGCTTTCCTTACAACGCCAAGTATTTTAAAATCTAGGGATCCAGTTATAAAAGAAAAATGTATGTGAAATGAAGAGAAAATTACAACAAATGAGAAAATATTCAATTAAATATAATTAAATTCAGAGAGAGGAGTTATTATTTAAGAAGATTTTATAGAGGACTTAAGGATTGGTAGGACTTTGAATGGATGGTAAGGAGATGGTTGGGTGGAGATAGTGGAGAAAATATACAAGAAAGGACAGAAATGAGCTTGGAAGATTGGGCAAAGGGGTCTTACATTTTATGGGGGAATTGGGATCTGAAGAATGATTAATAAGGTAAGCCTAGTCATGGGCTTGAAATGGTATCAGAGCCTGGAGCAGCTCCAGCAGGAAAAGTATCTCACAGTTGAACTCATCTCCACTCCTGAGGCAGCAGTGGAGACTGGGTTGGGTCTGTCAGGATGGAATATCTTCACCATAAAGTCCAGGAGCTAAGATGGTACTTAACTACCTCTAGACCAAAGGACTCCTCTGGGATTGGAGTTTTACAGGAGTACACCTCACCAAAAATGGCTGTGTAAGCATGTCTGTTAATAGAGTCTCAAAGGTCTTTAAGAATCGAAACGAAGATGGGTAGAGAGAGGCCAGGAGTCTATGATAGAGAAGAGTGCCAAAGTGTGCTAAAATATACCTAGGATTTGTTTTAATCAGGCATGATGAGGCCAATAGATCAGGAAATTATTCCATTGAAAAGATAGTTTATTACTTACAGTTTCCAAGAGGAAGGAACATGCCATGTGACATAGGGCCACATGGGGAAGTACCCACTCAGTTGGGAGGCAGAAGGAAAGAAGGGGAAAATATGGACCAGAGCCTGTGTTAGGTTTCTGTGGGAAGGAATGGGTGAGATAGGGTAGGTACACTGAGCAAGCTTAGGATTGGACAATTTGAATAATTTCAAAGGGCTCTGGCATCTAGGGTGGTATTCAGTTGTCTGGTACCTGGTCCTCAGGTAATTTAAGGCAGGGAAGTATTGGTTTGCTGTATGAGAATTTGAGAAAGGAGGTTAGTGAGAGTCTGAGCTCTGGTTGGTTGACTTGCATATCAAAAGCATGCTCACAGGCAAGTTGCTTGCAATGTCTAGGAATCAGCAAACCCTGGGAGGGGCAGTCCCTCCCTAAGTCCCCATGACCTCCCAAGATGTCAAACCATTATAAAACATAGGAAATAAAAAACACAATTAATACATAAAGCACTATCCAAAATGTATAGAATAAAAGAGTGAAATAAAGGAATAGGTAAGGAGCCAGGAAGCAATATCAACCTGATACCTGGATCTCAAAATATTTGACTTAGCCACTTAGATTCAGATATAGAGCTAGATAATGATAGATAGCTATATAGATGATAGCTAGATAGCTAAATGCTGATAGGATATAGCTAGATGATAGATAGATAGATAGATAGATAGATAGATAGATAGATAGATAGATAGATAGATAGATAGAGTCAGATACATGCATACATACATACATATGTACATACATAAGTTTTTCTCCTTTTTGTCTTAAGAGGGCCACAGCATTACCAGGTTGAGTTTGGAGACAGCCCTTAGGTTGTTAGGTAAAATAAAGATAGATTGAAATAACTGCACTTTAAAAATTTATGAAGTCTTTTTGGTCTAAGTATATTATACCAGGTCTGATAATTTACCAAATCATGCCCTTATGGGTTGAAACAATTACAGTTATTATTTTCAGGTATCAGCTTACTTAACTTTCCATTTCTGGCCCAGTAACTTTTAATTGTGAACATATATTTAAAACAGACATGGTTTTAAATCACATTTCATTAATGGGCTGTTTTAAATGAGTTTCTTTGTGTAAGTAATGCTACTTTGTGCTTGATTTGTTCAAAAGCTATTTAAAATCCCTTGAACCTCCAATGTATGACTAGGTCTTAATGCCACTCTCATTTACGGAAATATATGTAAAGAAGCCAAAATATTTCATCTCATTCTTTCTTTTCAGTTTGCTCCCCCAAAGGGACCTAATTGTGCTTCTTTAACACAAAGTGACAGTTTTTGATACAGGTTTATTTAATTTTTAAAACATTCTTAGAACAATCAAACATGAGCGTTAATGAGAAACATATGTGCCATTCCAAATATTCTGGAAATAAATGCAAAGCAATGTTCCAATCAACATGGGGTCAGGTTTCCTGGCCTGCTCGTGCACATGCAAAATCAGAGAGTGAGAGTAGGTGTGCAACCGTTCATGACTAAGTGTGTTTGTCTGTGTGTCTCCTGAAAGGTCTGCTTCTGCTGCAGCTCTCAGCAGCCTAGAGAAGCAATCTTTTACATGTAGCAAGACACACTCCAGGATATTAACACTCTATCATTTCCAAGATCCTCTGTTCACACCAGCTCCAGAGTAAACACCGTGAAACAAGGAACCTCAAGCTGCTAAAAAGCACACAAATCAACAAGCAGTTCCAAACAGTTGTAACAGTTCCAAATCTCATAAAAATGGAAAATGTTTCAAGAACAACTGCCCGTTTGTTCAGAGAATGCCCACAGTGCAGGAGGGTAAATAAAACTTAGTACCTGTTAGATTTATAGGCAAATAACCATTATCTACTACGTGTAGATGAGTGAAGGATAATTTTATGCAAACCACAATAAGTAAATTCAAACAGTATAAACTAAGCCTGCACAGTTAGAGCAGGAAGTTCAAGGGGGAAAGAAATAAGGAAATGGCATTTTCTGTGTGGTATATCACCAACCTGGGCAATCCATTACAGAGTCAAAAGCTGGAACAGGATTTTATAAAGGGATTGGCTGGAAATAGAATCCCTTAGGTTTTGTGTGGCGATTTCCTACCTTAAGCAAAACTCCGCTCCCCAAGATCTAATTTCGAATTAATCTTTTGTAGATTATGGAGAATTAGTAAATTGTAGTTTCTACATTACAGGGTATACAGTATAAATTATTTAGGAGCCTTCAAAGTGCATTCAACTTTTGAATGAATCAGTTTCAATCAAGTATTATCAGGAGCCAAGCTTCCTAACTAATGGAGCTTAGGATTTTGTGGACTTGTGTTTCAAAGCTGAACAGTTAACTAGTAGTTTTATAAGATTTTTCAAAAGCAGGGCATTTGACTTTGCCCAAACTTTAAAATATCTTTAAATTCTGTGGATTTTAAATTCAGAAGTGAAGTCAAGCTTTTTCAGGTTCAGATTTCATTTACTTTTTTGTCAAATATTGTTTCCTGGGTGGTGGTAGGTTTTTGAGAAAGAGAGAAGACAATTAAAGTATTATATATAATGCCTATAAGTGGATTCATTGAACTAGGGGCATCAATTTATTTCTAACATGCCATGTTTTGATGAGGCATGTGTCAAAGAATTTGACATTTGTGGATTTTATTAGAAAAGTATATGAGCTTAACAGCAAAGAAGAAAATGTTCTTAGAGCATAGGGTGTAGGTTTTAGTGAAACTAATTTTGTTTCCATAGTTCTGTTGAATTAAAAACCCCAGTGATTTCACAGTATGGGGTAGAAGTATAGCACATTTAATGAATTTGCAGAGGCTTTGAAGTCAGAAATAACTGGGTTTAAATATGGGCTCTGGAGAAAGGGAAGGAGAATTGAAAGCAAGGAAGGAAGGGAAGAAGGACGGGAAAAGTGAGGGAAGGAAAGAGAAAGGAAAGAGCATGCATCAATCAGTTTCTCTGCAACAGACACTAATTAAGGTGCTTTACTTACAATTATTTCCTGCTGCTAGCTGTGGAATATTGGGCAAATAACTTTAATTCCCTGGCCTTCAGGTTTCTCTTCTATAAAAAGATTAACTGTTGTAGTATCCTGGGAAGATGACAGTGGCAGCATAGTTTTTTGTTTCTTCCCAGATCACCACATTAAAAAGAGCAAGCAACTAGACAGCAAAACCAAAATTCCAACAAATCTGTGTAACAGGATACAATGCAAACCTCAAAATACAAATGGATAGAGACAAACTACTAACAACCACAAGACTTGTGTGTCACTGGCATCTGTGTGGGAAAAATCAGGGGGAAGTAACAAGGCATTTGATGTCCTGAGAACAAAAGAACCAAAAACATCCAACAGATAATCCTTGGAAAGTACAACAGATGAATCTGAGAAGAATGGCTGAAACTCAGCAGAGTTTGTTCACTCAACAAATTTTCACTGAGTGTTAATTATCTGCTAATTTGCAGCAGTTCTGCAGTTTATTCTCTAGGAGCTCTCAAGCCTGATCCACCAGAGTTTCTTTCCAGGACAGGGCTCCATATTGAAGAGAAACTCCTCAGACTAGAAGCATAATTTAGCAGGAAAGAAGTAATAGACAATATTTTCTTTCCTTCATTCAAAGGAAAAAAAAATACAGATAAAAGTGGCAAAGGGGAACAAAGCTAGGGAATTTCAGAAAGCAAGATGCTATATTTTTTAAGACTAAACACAAACAGCAGAAGAGGAGGGTCTGTGAAGTTAGAAAAGCTGCTGTTTTCTAAACATTCAGGAAAAGTAATTTGATAACAAATAAATAGTTAAGTACATCAAGGTCAAATCTCATACAAACACAATGAAATCACACCAGAAGGACATAGAGAGAAAGAAAGATCAAAACTGCAAAATATTATCTCAAAAGAAGCCAAACTATATAAAATGATACACAATATGAAATGGTATTGAAAACTCAGAAATAAGCTGATATAACTCAAGAAAGAATTAGAAATTTAAAATCATTTACAAATGTAAACTATATTACAACGTGAATGAATAAATGTCAAAAAACTATTAAAAACAGAAAGTCAAAAGAAGAAAAAAATCATAAAGAAATGAAGAATTAAAAATAATTTAAGAGAAAATGACAAATATTGAAGATAGGCAAAGAAAATCCAACATAACAATAATTCTGTCTGTGACGAAAACTCAAGCAAGAAAACAGAATACTTTTAGTATTCAAGAAAATTTTCCTGAAATAAGAAAAAGGATGTGAATCTATATATTGAAAGAATGCACCATGTAACTGAATCATCCATGCATAATAACTGACATTAAAACATATTCTAGTAAAATTACTAAACTTTTTTAAGGAGTAAAAAAAATCTTTGGTCTTCTAGGCAAAAACAAACAAACAAACAAACAAACAAAAAAACATATGATTTTAAGGGAAAGGAAACTGAATTGTCAAGATTCTTAAACAGCAACACTTTATGCCAGAAAAAAAATAGAGTAGCATATTTAAGGTACTTAAGTAAAGAAAATGTCAGCTGTGGATTTTATATCCAGTTAATGCGATCTTCAAATATAAAAAGCACAGACAACTATTATCCACATGAAAGACCTCAAGAAATATTATTCCTCTGAGTACTTCCTAAGGAATAAACTAGAGAATGAGCTTCAGACAACCAAAATGACCACAGAAACATTGCATAAATACTGGTGGCCTTGACCATTAGTGGCTGCTGACACCAAAAAGAAGTAAACATCAGTTACTCTGTGTTGCCTGAGAAAATAATACACCACTTCTTATATTACCCAAATCATCATACATGAGTCTAATTGAGCTGTTGGATTCAGCTGATGATTAGCATAAAACACATATTTGCAAGAAAAATATAATAAACTCCATCATAAGCATGCAATCAGCACATCCAGAATTTGGGAATATTATGGGTCAAATAGAGTTGGTTCTTAAACAGATCTATTCTAAGGAAAACAAAGGACTAGAGGAGAAATATTTAAATTAAAAGAGACTTAACAGACATATCAAGATTTTTTAAAGGAGCAAAATTAAACTATAATTTCTAGAGCTACACACATGGGTTTTAACCTAAAGGAAAACAGAGATGTGACTGGTATCAAAGTCAGGATAGTGATTACTTTTGAAGAGATGAAAGGGGTTAACATTGGGAGGGGCACATGGAGGTGCTTCTGGGGTGGCTGATATAGTTCTATGTCTTGATCTGGTTACTAGGGTGTTTGCCTTATAAAAATTCGCTAACTTTGCATCTGACTTGTGTGGTTTTCTGTATTGGTGTTTTACTTTATAATAAAAAGGTAAAAGTAAAATACAATTTTATAAAAAATAAACTAAGCACTGATAACTTGTACAAACTATCTCTGCTTTCTCATCAGTAAAATATGGATAATTTTCCCTCTTACAATTTTGTTTCTGTTAGTGCCTATCCCATACTATGCCATCAGAAAATATTTCTCCCCCTTTCCTCCACACAAGTGTATAGAGTTTGTTAATGCAATAAAGCATATTATTCTTGAGCCAGCAGAAACCAATAGAATAGAAACAAAGTAAATGTATACTACAGTATTGTAAAAGTAAATAAAAAGCCACCATCCAATCTTTCCTCTTGTTAACTACTATTTCCATGAGGAATACTATCATTTAAGAGAAAAAATGCAAAAGCCCCAATTTCTGTATAATCTTCACTCTATTGGCCTGCATGCAACAACTTAAATGCAGACCTACTGCTATATTACAAAATATCAGAAAATTTCCATTTATTTGATTATTTCTCTTCTCTATAAATGTTCATTCAAAACTTATTTAGTGAGTACTTTCTGTAGTCTGCTTTGTTTTGTTTTTCTTTGCTTTGAATACATTGATCAGCAAAATAGAATAGAATGTGTTCCTTTAGTTTGTAATTGACTTCCTAGTTCAGACTTTTCTTATTTGTTCAATTTTATGGTATTATAAAATAGGCAGTTTGAACAAGGTAATGAGGTGTGAACTAAAAATGACTTTTAAATGTTTCTAACAAACAAGGAAAGATTCTGATTTATTTCCACCATTTCTCATGATCCTTGATATATATCTACTTCCTTTCCTGATACAGTGATGACAATATTTAAGAGACATGGGTTTGGGAGAAAATTTCCAAAGTTGCCAACAATTCTATTTCCAATATGCAGTTATTTCTATAACACATGTGCTATTGGAAGGAAAGGAAGGAAGGAAGGAAGGAAGGAAGGAAGGAAGGAAGGAAGGAAGGAAGGAAG